>NC_053389.1:841994361-842034361 GCF_905171765.1 Bufo bufo | reverse complement strand
TCCTGATCAAAAGTTTAAGACCACTTGAAAAATGGCAAACAATCCTATGTATCATGGCTGGATCTTAACCAGGTTCCAAGTAGAGCTTCAACATGCAACAAGAAGAAATGGGAGTGAGACAGAACATTTTTTGAGCATTCAATTTAATAAAAACAACGAATAAACTGAAACAGGCTGTTTTTCAGCTGACCTCATTGATGAGGTACGCTCTTCTGACTCTGAGGTAGAAGGGGAAATAGCCAAGAATGTATTTCCTGTAGAGAAATTCTCCAAACTTATTAAAGCGGTGCAAGGCGAGGGCTTGCCTGACCAGGGGGAGGCTCCAACCACCTCAAAAGGAGGGTCTAGGACCTTTCAGGTGGAGGAGTTACTCAGTGACATGATGTTAGCTGGGTGGAAACATCCTGAAAGAGCCCCGGTGATAAGTAAGCGCTTCAAAAAGCTTTTTCCTATCAATGCTGAACAGTCAGCAGAATGGATCTCACCTACTAAGGTTGATGTTGCGGTGGCGAAACTATCCAAGAAAACCTTAGCGCCCTCTGAGGACGGTTCAACATTGTCTGAACCTATGGATAATAGGATTGAAGTTTCTCTAAAGCCTCTAGTCAGGCTTGTGTGCGGGTGGCTTATTTTCAAGTAGCCAGATCTATGAGGAAGTGGTTGGATAGAGTCCAAAATCAGGTAGACTCTGGGGTTAGTAGAGAGAACATCCTGAAATCATTTAAGAAGATTAACCTAGCAGTAGATTATTTGTATGACTCCTTGTCAGCAGGTAAAACTTGCCGCTAGATCCATGGGCCTATCATCTGCGGGCCGTAGGGCTCTATGGCTTCGCCCTTGGTCGATAACTTGTCCAAATATAACCTGTGTAACTTAAAGTACACACCAGGTAAACTGTTTGGATCTGAATTTGATAAGCTCATGGAGGATTTATCAGATAAAATCTCGTCGTGGTCACCCCCCCTTCCCCCCCCCCCAAAGATCCCGTCAGTCCAGACTGCAGAGACGGGGAAGAGGAGCTGGATCCTCCGGAAGAGGAGCCTCCAAGTCTTCCAGAGGTTCTGCAAAGAGGAGTGACTTCTGACACGATGCGTCTCCCTGTAGGCGGCCGCCTCCAAAATTTTCTTTTAGCCTGGCAGAGTGTTATAGAGGATCAGTGGGTGCTGGATATAATAAAGAGAGGGTACGCCCTCTCCATCCAGTCCTCTCCTATGGAGAGATTTCTAATTTCCTTGGTCTCGAGACCTCCCAAACAGGCTATCATAGAGAATGCAATCTTGGAGTTGATATCAATGGCTGCCGTGGAACCAGTTCCCATTCTAGATGAAGGAAGGGGGGTTTTATTCCCCTGTCTTCCGTGTCCCCAAACCAGGAGGCAAATGGAGACTCGTAATAGATCTCCGCATTTGGTGAAAATAGATCTCCGCATTTGGTGAAAAGAAGGTTCCGCATGGAGACAATAAGGTCAGTAAAATCCATTATTATGGCAGACAATCTCATGGCATCATTAGACCTAAAGGATGCCTATTTTCACATCCCTATCCTAGAAGCCCACCGAAAATTTCTTCAGATAGCCGTGAAAATAAGCGGAAGGTTACACCACCTTCAGTTCAGGGTGCTTCCATTTGAGATCACATCGGCCCCCTTTGTATTTACAAAGGTGGTCTCAGCCATGGTCACGGTTTTAAGGGTCCAAGGGATCCGTATAATTCCATATCTAGACGACTGGCTGATCCTGGCAAGATCTGTGGACAACCTGGAGGTTCAGGTCAGCACCACGTTGACCTTACTTCAGGATCTGGGATGGCTTATCAATTGGGAAAAGTTCCACCTAATTCCATCCACGAGGATAACCTTTCTGGGATTCATCATAGATTCCCACAAGATGCGTTTGTACCTCTCGCCTGCAATTAAGGACAGGATATCCAAGGGATATCAGTTCCTCAGAGTTCTGAGGAGAGTAACCTTGAGAGTCCTCATGAAATTCTTGGGTCTACTGTCCTCCTCTGTAGAGGCAGTTCCATGGGCATTATGGCATCTGAACCCTCTTCAGGCGGAAGTTCTCCAGTCATGGGACAGAAGAGTGTCATCGTTGGAGAATCTTCACACTCTATCAGCCAGAGTGAGTCTCTCATTGGCTTGGTGGGCTACTCCCCCGGACGGTTGGTCTCTTCAGGAACCCAAGTGGATTCTATAAACAACCGATGGTTCGGGTTGGGGAGCCCATCTTCTAGGGAGAACAATATCTGTAACTTGGAGCAAGGAAGAGTTGTCCCTCTCCTCCAATATGAAGGAACTCAGAGCTATCTTCTATTTGCTTCATGGGATCTGGCGTTAGTCCTTTACCTCGTAGGGACATAAAGCATACAGGTACGCCCTGATGTCCTGGTACTTAAGGACACAGGGCGTACAGGTGATGCATTGTAAAGGGGATCAGACCCCCAAAAGTTGAAGTCCCAAAGTCGGACAAAAATATAAAAAGTGAAAAAAAAAGTTGAAAAAATAAAGTTTTCCCCCAAAAAAATTAATTTCAAGTAAGACATTTTAGGTATCGCGCGTCCGTATCGACCGGCTCTATAAACATATCACATGACCTAACCCCTCAGATGAACACCGTAAAAAAAAAGTGCTAAATAAACTTTTTTTGTCACCTTACATCATTAAAAGTACAACAGCAAGCGATCAAAAAGGCGTTTGCCCACCAAAATAGTACCAATCTAACCGTCACCTCATCCCGCAAAAAATGAGACCCTACCTAAGACAATCGCCCAAAAAATAAAAAACTATGGCTCAGAATATGGAGAAACTAAAACATCTTTTTTTTTTTTTTTTTTTAAAAAGCTGTTCTTGTGTAAAAAAAAGTATACATATTAGGTATCACCGTGTCTGTAAGAACCTGCTCTATAAAAATATCACATGATCTAACCCCTCAGGTGAACACTAAAAAATAAAATTTTTAAAAAAAGGTGTAAAAAAAAAAAAAAGCCATTTTTTCTCACCTTACAGCACAAAAAGTGTAATAGCAAGTGATCAAAAAGTCATACCACCAATATCATCTCATCCAGATAAAAAAAATTAACCCCTACACAAGACAGTCGCCCAAAAAAAAAAAAAAACTACGGCTTTCAGAATGTGGAGATCTAAAAAATTTTTTTTTGCAAAAATGCTTTGCTATGTAAAACTGAAACAAACAACCAAAAAAGGTTGTCATATTTGGTATTGTCGCATCCGTGACAACCTGCTCTATAAAAATACCACATGATCTAACCTGTCAGATGAATGTTGTAAATAATAAAAAACGGCACCAAAACAGCTATTTCTTGTTACCTTGCCTCACAAACAGTGTAATATAGAGCAACCAAAAATCATATGTACTCTAAACTAGTACCAACAAAACTGAAACCTTATCTGGTAGTTTCTAAAATGGGGCCACTTTTTTGGAGTTTCTACTCTAGGGGTGCATCAGGGGGGCTTCAAATGGGACATGGTGTCAAAAAACCAGTCCAGCAAAATCTGCCTTCCAAAAACCGTACGGCATTCCTTTCCTTCTGCGCCCTGCCGTGTGCCCGTACAGCGGTTTACAACCACATATGGGGTGTTTCTGTAAACTACAGAATCAGGGCCATAAATATTGAGTTTGGTTTGGATGTTAACCCTTGATTTATAACCGGAAAAAATGGATTAAAATGGAAAATCTGCCAAAAAAGTGAAATTTTATCTCTATTTTCCATTAACTCTTGTGGAACACCTAAAGGGTTAACAAGGTTAGTAAAAATCCGTTTTGAATACCTTGAGGGGTGTAGTTTGACATTTTTGGGTGGTTTCTATTATATAAGCCTCACAAAGTGACTTTAGACCTGAACTGGTCCTGAAAAAGTGGGTTTTGGAAAATTTCAGAAAAATTTCAAGATTTACTTCTAAACGTCTAAACCTTGTAACATCCACAAAAAATAAAATGTCATTTCCAAAATGATCCTAACAGGAAGTAGACATATGGGAAATGTAAAGTAATAACTATTTTTGGAGGTATTAATATGTATTATAGAAGTAGAGAAATTGAAACTTGGAAATTTGCTAATTTTTCAAAATTTTTGGTAAATTTGGTATTTTTTTAGAAATAAAAATGAATTTTTTTACTCCATTTTACCAGTGTCATGAAGTACAATATGTGACGAAAAAACAATCTCAGAACGGCCTGGATAAGTCAAAGCGTTTTAAAGTTATTCACACTAAGTAACACTGGTCAGATTAGCAAAAAATGGCCAAGGCCTTAAGGTGAAAATGAGCCTGGTCCTTAAGGGGTTAAACGGATTGCCAGCCGCTCGAACCTTTAGGATGTGGAACTTAGTTTCCTCACTCTTAAGACGGTCCTACTTTTGGCAGTTACCTCTGCAAAGAGAGTAGGAGAGATTCAAGCCTTCTCTTCTGCTGAGCCTTGACCTTCCTACCTCGGAAGTAGAGATGGCCTTGTGGTTCGCCCGGAGGTCGTTTCGCGGCGAACTTTGCTCATTCGCGGTTCACTGAACGGGCAAACATATAGCGATGTTCGCCTGCGTCATATTCTTTTACATTGTGCAGAACTTTGACCTATGACCCAACCATCAGGTGGTACAGGACGGCCAATGAAGACGTTTCAGCACATGGACACACCCCCTACCTTATAAATAGACCCGATCTGGCCGCCATTTTACATTCAGTCTTCTGTCAGTGTAGGGAGAGGTTGCTGTGCGGAGCAGGACAGGCTGTTAGGGGACCAAACACTGGGTAATAGGGCCACAAAAGTCCTTGTGAGGACCGGTAACGTTGTGCTATCGATAGGTGGGATACACAGAGGGGTGCGATATACTTATAATATACTTTATAATGAGTCAAAACCACATAGATCTACACTGCTCAAAAAAATAAAGGGAACACTTAAACAACACAATGTAACTCCAAGTCAATCACACTTCTGTGAAATCAAACTGTCCACTTAGGAAGCAACACTGAGTGACAATCAATTTCACATGCTGTTGTGCAAATGGGATAGACAACAGGTGGAAATTATAGGCAATTAGCAAGACACCCCCAATAAAGGAGTGGTTCTGCAGGTGGTGACCACAGACCACTTCTCAGTTCCTATGCTTCCTGGCTGATGTTTTGGTCCCTTTTGAATGCTGCCGGTGCTTTCACTCTAGTGGTAGCATGAGACGGAGTCTACAACCCCCACAAGTGGCTCAGGTAGTGCAGCTTATCCAGGATGGCACATCAATGCGAGCTGTGGCAAGAAGGTTTGCTGTGTCTGTCAGCGTAGTGTCCAGAGCATGGAGGCGCTACCAGGAGACAGGCCAGTACATCAGGAGACGTGGAGGAGGCCGTAGGAGGGCAACAACCCAGCAGCAGGACCGCTACCTCCGCCTTTGTGCAAGGAGGAACAGGAGGAGCACTGCCAGAGCCCTGCAAAATGACCTCCAGCAGGCCACAAATGTGCATGTGTCTGCTCAAACGGTCAGAAACAGACTCCATGAGGGTGATATGAGGGCCCGACGTCCACAGGTGGGGGTTGTGCTTACAGCCCAACACCGTGCAGGACGTTTGGCATTTGCCAGAGAACACCAAGATTGGCAAATTCGCCACTGGCGCCCTGTGCTCTTCACAGATGAAAGCAGGTTCACACTGAGCACATGTGACAGACGTGACAGAGTCTGGAGACGCCGTGGAGAACGTTCTGCTGCCTGCAACATCCTCCAGCATGACCGGTTTGGCATTGGGTCAGTAATGGTGTGGGGTGGCATTTCTTTGGAGGGCCGCACAGCCCTCCATGTGCTCGCCAGAGGTAGCCTGACTGCCATTAGGTACCGAGATGAGATCCTCAGACCCCTTGTGAGACCATATGCTGGTGCAGTCGGCCCTGGGTTCCTCCTAATGCAAGACAATGCTAGACCTCATGTGGCTGGAGTGTGTCAGCAGTTCCTGCAAGACGAAGGCATTGATGCTATGGACTGGCCCGCCCGTTCCCCAGACCTGAATCCAATTGAGCACATCTGGGACATCATGTCTCGCTCTATCCACCAACGTCACGTTGCACCACAGACTGTCCAGGAGTTGGCAGATGCTTTAGTCCAGGTCTGGGAGGAGATCCCTCAGGAGACCATCCGCCACCTCATCAGGAGCATGCACAGGCGTTGTAGGGAGGTCATACAGGCACGTGGAGGCCACACACACTACTGAGCCTCATTTTGACTTGTTTTAAGGACATTACATCAAAGTTGGATCAGCCTGTAGTGTGTTTTTCCACTTTAATTTTGAGTGTGACTCCAAATCCAGACCTCCATGGGTTAAAAATTTGATTTCCATTTTTTAATTTTTGTGTGATTTTGTTGTCAGCACATTCAACTATGTAAAGAACAAAGTATTTCAGAAGAATATTTAATTAATTCAGATCTAGGATGTGTTATTTTTGTGTTCCCTTTATTTTTTTGAGCAGTGTATATAGTGATCACCTGGAAGTCAGGGGCTAGGGGCTAGGGGCTTACTAGGGCCATTTTTATATAGGGTAAGGTTCCGGACGGGGTCGCTCTTATCAGGGCGGGTGGTCTGTGGTTAGGCTATCAGGGCCAGAATAGCCCCCCCTGTAGGGCAATATCAGGGGCAGTTCTTCAACACCACATCATCATCTAGCCCAGGGATGGATGGTTTTTCATGGATGTGCACTGGAGCCCCCCGGATTGTGGTTGGACATATGGCTTCTGATTTGGTGCCGCCGAGCGCTTGTTTTCGCCGACCACATCTACGCTTTTTACTGAACTTTAATAATTTCATTTATTTTCATCTTGAGGGATATCTTTTCCATTCACACGTCCGCAAAATGGGTCCGTATCCGTTCTGCAATTTAGCGGAACGTGTGCAGACCCATTCATTTTTAATGGGGCTGGAATGTGCTGTCCGCATCCACACTTCCGTTTCCGCAAAAAAATAGAACATGTCCTATTGTCCGCAATTGCAGACAAGATTAGGCATTTTCTATTATAGTGCCGGCGATGTGCGGTCCACAAATTGCGGAATGCACATTGCCAGTGTCCGTGTTTTGCGGATCCGCAAACACTTACGGACGTGTGAATGGACCCTCATAGGACCATTATTAAAGGTTACGTTTTATCTTCATGTACATTCTAATGGATTGCCTTCCATGTACAATGTTATAATATACTTTCTATGTTAGACGGTATATTATAGCGCATTTGTATTGTGCGGCGGTCGTGTGCGGTTCTGCTGCGATACTGCAGCTACACAGAGGGGCAAGCGTTACAAATCATTTCTACTGGTGTGATAGACCAGTCTCCCCCCCAAAAAACTGATTGAAGCGGGTGTTATATACCAATGTACTTTCTTTATAGTGCATCTGGGTGCTGTATAGTGCATTTGCGCATGTGCGTACGCGAAAATTATATTGCCGATATTTCGCATTGAAAAAAATAATGAATGGAGTTCGCCAATTGGAACAATCCATCTGGTGTCGCTGTCCGTGTGGTGGGACTATTTGTGCACTTCTAGTAATTATTTATTGGCTGCAAATATGAGCTGAAGGTTTTCCGGTTCGCCTGCCATTGAAATGAATGGGACCCGCCGCGAACTTGCGGTTCGTGAACATTTGATTGTGTTCGCACACTGTCCCGGCAGATGTTCGTCCATCACTACTGGGAAGGTCCTTTTAGGGTTTCTTTTTCCCCAGGTCCTATCTTCACCAGAGATGGAAGAGGATAGCCGCCCGAGGGAGAAGACATCCACAGAACGGCCTCCTTCCAGAAGGATGAAGGTCTCCTGATCACCCTACGAGGTAGGAAGCTTCTAAACCAACTATATCCGGATGGATCACGGAATGTATCAAGCGGTGTTACTTAGAAGAGGGACCAGCTCCCCCGTCTTCTACTGATGCCACCATGATGTCACCTCCTGGGCTGAAGGACCATCTGTGGTTGGAGCACATCTGCCAGGGGGCTTCTTGGAGCTACCACTTACATTCCTTCAGCACTATGGGCTGGATTCTTTCCCATCTAGAGAAACGATTTTCGCTCGATGTATTATAAATGCAGGTAACCCCTCCAACGGCGGCACTGCTCGCTAAATCCCCGTATTGTGCTGCTGAGGGACGCCAGCGAAGACTAAGTAGTTAATTTGTTTTCCCTTAGTCTCCTCGGCAGCACAAGCTTGTCTCCCTCTAGCTTATCATTACTTCCAGGGCCGGCCCCAGGTTCATGTGGGCCCTTGGGCGATAAATCCCAGTGGGCCCCCTTCAGGCATTTTTTTACATTTACATGTCCCCCTGTGGCTCCCACACGGTATAATGACCTCCAGTGGCCCCTATACAGTATAATGACCACTAGTGGCCCTTCACAGAGTATAATGACCCCCCCAATGCCCCCCCTTCACACAGTATAATGACCCCACAGCGGCCCTCCATTCAGAATAATGACCCCCAGTAGCCCCCACACTGGGGGAATACTGTATGGAGGGGGCACTGGGGGTCATTATATTGAATGGGGGCTCTGGGGGTCATTATACTATGTAAAGGGCCCTCAGAGTATAATGACCCCACAGCGGCCCTCCATTCAGAATAATGACCCCCAGTCGCCCCCACACTGGGGGAATACTGTATGGAGGGGGCACTGGGGGTCATTATACTGTATGGTGGTCACTGGGGGTCATTATATTGTGTAAGGGGCCCTCACAGTGTAATGACCCCCCAGTGGCCCCCTCACATACCTATCATTGCTGGAGCGCAGGCGGTCCTGTCATTCACTTACCGCAGCTCCCTGCACGGCCCCTTCTCTCCTCCACGTCATGACGTCACCGCGGGGCCGGGGAGAGAAGGGGCCGTGCAGGGATGGAGCTAGAACTGATCCTTTTAGTACATCCCCCCCCAGTGGGTTCACATCACGGTTTTCCTAGCGGTTTGATGTATTCACATGCTCAGCGCTCCACGGTTTTGTATCCTGCAGAGTCCACTTAAAAAATGCAGACGTTAACGTAAATGTTTTTTCTACGATGGAACTGTACGGTGACCGGAGGCCGCGGTGCGGCATCAGTCTGAGGCATCTGGTAACGCAGACATTAAATGGACGGTACAAATAGGATGAGGAGCCAGTGTCAGAATAAGCCCCAGTACACAGCGGAGGGGAGGCCGCCATGTACTGACAGAGCGCTGCCTGGTCCTGGTGGTCCGTGGTGAGGACTGGGCTCCCCAAGGATCCTTATCTACTGGGAAATACAGGGCCCAGTATAATACACTAGGATCTATATACTATAACGAGATTAGCCCTACCCCCGAATGATAATACAATAACACCGCCGTGCCGCGACCGGATAACACCGCCGTACCGCGACCGGATAACACCGCCGTACCGCGACCGGATAACACCGCCGTACCGCGACCGGATAACACCGCCGTACCGCGACCGGATAACACCGCCGTACCGCGACCGGATAACACCGCCGTGCCGCGACCGGATAACACCGCCGTGCCGCGACCGGATAACACCGCCGTGCCGCGACCGGATAACACCGCCGTGCCGCGACCGGATAACACCGCCGTGCCGCGACCGGATAACACCGCCGTACCGCGACCGGATAACACCGCCGTACCGCGACCGGATAACACCGCCGTACCGCGACCGGATAACACCGCCGTACCGCGACCGGATAACACCGCCGTACCGCGACCGGATAACACCGCCGTACCGCGACCGGATAACACCGCCGTACCGCGACCGGATAACACCGCCGTACCGCGACCGGATAACACCGCCGTACCGCGACCGGATAACACCGCCGTACCGCGACCGGATAACACCGCCGTACCGTGACCGGATAACACCGCCGTACCGCGACCGGATAACACCGCCGTACCGCGACCGGATAACACCGCCGTACCGGGGTATAAGAGGGCACAGTACAGGGAATGACTAGGGGCACTGCACAGGGTGTGGTAAGAGGGCACAATGCAGAGTATTGGGGGGCACAGTCACATGACCCTGTGACGTTAGAAGGTCCTTATGGTGAATGCGGTTCAGATGCCACCATAATGAGAGGCAGAGGAGTGAGACAGGGGCCCGGGGCCCTGGATAAACAGGAGAAGTGGACACAGCAAGTAGGTGGAAGGGGCTTTCACACAACGAGTAGTGGCAGGAGGTCTGTGCAGGGCAGCAACAGGAGATCGGAGGGTGGAACAGGAGCTCTGGATCCATGAGGGAGGAAAGGAGACGGCGGGGGCTCCATGAGGAGGAGATAGGACAGGATATGGGGGGGGGGGCAGGTGTCATGGAGGCAAACTGCTTAATGAGGCAGTAAGACAACTACATAGCATGAAGCAGCATCCAGCAGCAGCTCAAAGAGTCTTCCCCCTCCTGTCCCACAGAGGAGAGACAGTCACAGTGCAGACCCACAGAGGAGAGACAGTCACAGTGCAGACCCACAGAGGAGAGACAGTCACAGTGCAGACCCACAGAGGAGAGACAGTCACAGTGCAGACCCACAGAGGAGAGACAGTCACAGTGCAGACCCACAGAGGAGAGACAGTCACAGTGCAGACCCACAGAGGAGAGACAGTCACAGTGCAGACCCACAGAGGAGAGACAGTCACAGTGCAGACCCACAGAGGAGAGACAGTCACAGTGCAGACCCACAGAGGAGAGACAGTCACAGTGCAGACCCACAGAGGAGAGACAGTCACAGTGCAGACCCACAGAGGAGAGACAGTCACAGTGCAGACTCACGAGAGACAGTCACAGTGCAGACTCACGAGAGACAGTCACAGTGCAGACTCACGAGAGACAGTCACAGTGCAGACTCACGAGAGACAGTCACAGTGCAGACTCACAGAGGAGAGACAGTCACAGTGCAGACTCACGAGAGACAGTCACAGTGCAGACTCACGAGAGACAGTCACAGTGCAGACTCACGAGAGACAGTCACAGTGCAGACTCACGAGAGACAGTCACAGTGCAGACTCACGAGAGACAGTCACAGTGCAGACTCACGAGAGACAGTCACAGTGCAGACTCACGAGAGACAGTCACAGTGCAGACTCACGAGAGACAGTCACAGTGCAGACTCACGAGAGACAGTCACAGTGCAGACTCACGAGAGACAGTCACAGTGCAGACTCAGGAGAGACAGTCACAGTGCAGACTCAGGAGAGACAGTCACAGTGCAGACTCACAGAGGAGAGACAGTCACAGTGCAGACTCACAGAGGAGAGACAGTCACAGTGCAGACTCACAGAGAAGAGACAGTCACAGTGCAGACTCACAGAGAAGAGACAGTCACAGTGCAGACTCACTGACAACCTGTGTTCACACTTCTGCTCCAGCCCTGCGGTCTCTCTCCTCAGGCAGCAGGTCCTGTGTAGAGGGGTGTGTCCTGTGTAGAAGGGGTGTGTCCTGTGTAGAGGGGCGTGTCCTGTGTAGAAGGGGGCGTGTCCTGTGTAGAAGGGGGCGTGTCAGTCTCTGCAGCAGCAGGCCTCAGAGGGCCTACCAGAGGGGTATTTCGCAAATGAAATGACAGCAATGAGAGCTTCCATCTGTTTGATGGAAGTGCTCATAGCAGCTCAGTGGGCACCCCCCAGGAGCATTGGGCCCCGACCTTTGCCTGGGTTTGCCAGGTTATGACACTGGCCCTGATTACTTTATAAATACTCAATGTCCTTGTGTGGGTTAGACCCTATATAGGCACTTGGGGAGGTGCTTGCTTAATTGTTTAATTTTCATTAGAGTATTCCCAGTCCTATTCGGTTCACAGGGGCGGAGACCCCCCCCATATTGTGCTGCTGGGGAGACTAAAGGAAAACAAACTATAGTTACATTTAGTATCTCACGCAGAGGAGCCTGGGTGAGAACAGGAAAGGCCGGGAGAAGAGGTCTTCTCCACTGTCTGCAGCAGCCAGGCCGGTAATGAAGGTAATTAGCAGCTGAGGTAAATGTGGGCTCCCAGTCTGGGGAAGGAGCCGGGACCCTCTCACCCTGTGTGGGGTGAGCACTGCCGTGTTCTGGGCAGCTGGGTGGTAGACCCAGATCCTGATCGAGGGAAAATACTGTATAGTCAGTGGCCGGACGGCCGAGGATTTAGGTCTATGCTTTATGTTTTGGTTGCTGTAAAAAGTGATAAATAAAGCTGCCCGTGGCCGCATGCACCCACATCTGCAGGGTTGGAGCGGCTCCTTGAGGTGTGCCAACCGTCTAAGCGGAGAAGACGGAGATCCTGGAGAACTAAGTGACCCCGAGATGTCACAATACACACACATATCTACCCAGTGATATTATATATACACACATACACATATCTACCCAGTGATATTATATATATATATACACACATATCTACCCAGTGATATTATATATACACACACACATATCTACCCAGTGATATTATATATACACACACACATATCTACCCAGTGATATTATATATACACACACACATATCTACCCAGTGATATTATATATACACACACAGACATATCTACCCAGTGATAGATATTTATATATATATATATATATATATATATATATATATATACATACACACAGTACAGACCAAAAGTTTGTACACACCTTCTCATTCAAAGAGTTTTCTTTATTTTCATGACTATGAAGACATCAAAACTATGAATTAACACATGTGGAATTATATACATAACAAACAAGTGTGAAACAACTGAAAATATGTCATATTCTAGGTTCTTCAAAGTAGCCACCTTTTGCTTGGATTACTGCTTTGCACACTCTTGGCATTCTCTTGATGAGCTTCAAGAGGTAGTCCCCTGAAATGGTCTTCACTTCACAGGTGTGCCCTGTCAGGTTTAATAAGTGGGATTTCTTGCCTTATAAATGGGGTTGGGACCATCAGTGGCGTTGAGGAGAAGTCAGGTGGATACACAACTGATAGTCCTACTGAATAGACTGTTAGAATTTGTATTATGGCAAGAAAAAAGCAGCTAAGTAAATAAAAACGAGTGGCCATCATTACTTTAAGAAATGAAGGTCAGTCAGTCAGCCGAAAAATTGGGAAAACTTTGAAAGTAAGGGCTATTTGACCATGAAGGAGAGTGATGGGGTGCTGCGCCAGATGACCCGGCCTCCACAGTCACCGGACCTGAACCCAATCGAGATGGTTTGGGGTGAGCTGGACCGCAGAGTGAAGGCAAAAGGGCCAACAAGTGCTAAGCATCTCTGGGAACTCCTTCAAGACTGTTGGAAGACCATTTCAGGGGACGACCTCTTGGAGCTCATCAAGAGAATACCAAGAGTGTGCAAAGCAGTAATCAAAGCAAAAGGTGGCTACTTTGAAGAACCTAGAATATGACATATTTTCAGTTGTTTCACACTTGTTTGTTATGTATATAATTCCACATGTGTTAATTCATAGTTTTGATGCCTTCATAGTCATGAAAATAAAGAAAACTCTGTGACTGAGAAGGTGTGTCCAAACTTTTGGCCTGCACTGTAAAAAAAAAAAAATATATATATATATATATATATATATATATATATACACACACACACACACACACACACATCTACCCAGTAATATTATAAATAAATATATATATATATATATACACACACACACACACACACATACACACACTATATACAGTCGTGGCCAAAAGTTTTGAGAATTAGATAAATATTGGAAATTGGAAAAGTTGCTGCTTAGGTTTTTATAACAGCAATTTGCATCTACTCCAGAATGTTATGAAGAGTGATCAGATGAATTGCATAGTCCTTCTTTGCCATGAAAATTAACTTAATCCCAAAAATCCTTTCCACTGCATTTCATTGCTGTCATTAAAGGACCTGCTGAGATCATTTCAGTAATCGTCTTGTTAACTCAGGTGAGAATGTTGACGAGCACAAGGCTGGAGATCATTATGTCAGGCTGATTGGGGTAAAATGGCAGACTTGACCTGTTAAAAGGAGGGCGATGCTTGAAATCATTGTTCTTCCATTGTTAACCATGGTGACCTGCAAAGAAACGCGTGCAGCCATCATTGCGTTGCATAAAAATGGCTTCACAGGCAAGGATATTGTGGCTACTAAGATTGCACCTCAATCAACAATTTATAGGATCATCAAGAACTTCAAGGAAAGAGGTTCAATTCTTGTTAAGAAGGCTTCAGGGTGTCCAAGAAAGTCCAGCAAGCGCCAGGATCGTCTCCTAAAGAGGATTCAGCTGCGGGATCGGAGTGCCACCAGTGCAGAGCTTGCTCAGGAATGGCAGCAGGCAGGTGTGAGCGCATCTGCACGCACAGTGAAGCCAAGACTTTTGGAAGATGGCCTGGTGTCCAGAAGGGCAGCAAAGAAGCCACTTCTCTCCAAAAAAAACATCAGGGACAGATTGATCTTCTGCAGAAAGTCTGGTGAATGGACTGCTGAGGACTGGGGCAAAGTCATATTCTCAGATGAAGCCTCTTACCGATTGTTTGGGGCATCTGGAAAAAGGCTTGTCCGGAGAAGAAAAGGTGAGCGCTACCATCAGTCCTGTGTCATGCCAACAGTAAAGCATCCTGAGGCCATTCATGTGTGGGGTTGCTTCTCATCCAAGGGAGTGGGCTCACTCACAATTTTGCCCCAAAACACAGCCATGAATAAAGAATGGCACCAAAACACCCTCCAACAGCAACTTCTTCCAACAATCCAACAACAGTTTGGTGAAGAACAATGCATTTTCCAGCACGATGGAGCACCGTGCCATAAGGCAAAAGTGATAACTAAGTGGCTCGGGGACCAAAACGTTAACAATTTGGGTCCATGGCCTGGAAACTCCCCAGATCTTAATCCCATTGAGAACTTGTGGTCAATCCTCAAGAGGCGGGTGGACAAACAAAAACCCACTAATTCTGACAAACTCCAAGAAGTGATGATGAAAGAATGGGTTGCTATCAGTCAGGAATTGGCCCAGAAGGTGATTGAGAGCATGCCCAGTCGGATTGCAGAGGTCCTGAAAAAGAAGGGCCAACACTGCAAATACTGACTCTTTGCATCAATGTCATGTAATTGTCGATAAAAGCCTTTGAAACGTATGAAGTGCGTGTAATTATATTTCACTACATCACAGAAACAACTGAAACAAAGATCTAAAAGCAGTTTAGCAGCAAACTCTGTGAAAACTAATATTTGTGTCATTCTCAAAACTTTTGGCCACGACTGTACACACACACAGATATACATACATGTGAACATACACACATATATTATACACAGTGATATTAAAATCATACACATATATATTATACATACAGGTAAATACATATATACACACAGACAACCGCATACAGATATTACACACACACCTATATGACGCACACACCCTTCTGCCAGAGGCCGGGGCGCAGGCCTCATCACTGAGCCGGTTCCAGGCTCCGATGTCACTGACACATCATGTGCTCTGGAGATACAGAGATAAGTTGGGAGGTTGGAGGGCAGAGTCGTCTTACCTGGTGCGGGGAGAGTCTGTGAGACATTCCTCAAAGTCCAGAATGACCGTCATCTCTAATCAAGGAGTAATAACAGCCCAGAGAGAGAGAACAGCCGGGCCCAGCGAGACTGAAGGAGGAGGAAGAAGAGACACCTACTTCCCCAGGAAGGAAGAGAAGAGGAAGTCTGACAGAAGAAAAAACTAATAAATGTGTAGGAGCCACTGAGACGAAGAGGCAGCTCTTCTGGCGAGACCTACACATGTAGTGTTGAGATCTGTCATCATGTATGTAATAATTGTATTATATCTAGATTGTGTATATTACATGTGGATGGTGTATTATAGGTGTATACTGTGTATATTACATGTGGATGGTGTATTATAGGTGTATACTGTGTATATTACATGTGGATGGTGTATTATAGGTGTATACTGTGTATATTACATGTGGATGGTGTATTATAGGTATATAACTGTATATTACATGTGGATGGTGTATTATAGGTGTATACTGTGTATATTACATGTGGATGGTGTATTATAGGTGTATAACTGTGTACATTACATGTGGATGGTGTATTATAGGTGTATAACTGTATATTACATGTGGATGGTGTATTATAGGTGTATACTGTGTATATTACATGTGGCTGGTATGTTATAGGTATATTACATGTGGATGGTGTATTATAGGTGTATACTGTGTATATTACATGTGGATGGTGTATTATAGGTGTATAACTGTGTACATTACATGTGGATGGTGTATTATAGGTGTATACTGTATATATTACATGTGGATGGTGTATTATAGGTGTATATTACATGTGGATGGTGTATTATAGGTGTATACTGTGTAGATTACATGTGGATGGTGTATTATAGGTGTATATTACATGTGGATGGTGTATTATAGGTGTATACTGTGTATATTACATGTGGATGGTGTATTATAGGTGTATAACTGTGTATATTACATGTGGATGGCGTATTATAGGTGTATACTGTGTATATTACATGTGGATGGTGTATTATAGGTGTATAACTGTGTATATTACATGTGGATGGTGTATTATAGGTGTATACTGTGTATATTACATGTGGCTGGTATGTTATAGGTATATTACATGTGGATGGTGTATTATAGGTGTATACTGTGTATATTACATGTGGATGGTGTATTATAGGTGTATACTGTGTATATTCCATGTGGATGGTGTATTATAGGTGTATACTGTGTATATTACATGTGGATGGTGTATTATAGGTGTATACTGTGTATATTACATGTGGATGGTGTATTATAGGTGTATACTGTGTATATTACATGTGGATGGTGTATTATAGGTGTATACTGTGTATATTACATGTGGATGGTGTATTATAGGTGTATAACTGTATATTACATGTGGATGGTGTATTATAGGTGTATAACTGTGTATATTACATGTGGATGGTGTATTATAGATATATAACTGTATATATTACATGTGGATGGTGTATTATAGGTGTATACTGTGTATATTACATGTGGATGGTGTATTATAGGTGTATACTGTGTATATTACATGTGGATGGTGTATTATAGGTGTATACTGTGTATATTACATGTGGATGGTGTATTATAGGTGTATACTGTGTATATTACATGTGGATGGTGTATTATAGGTGTATAACTGTGTACATTACATGTGGATGGTGTATTATAGGTGTATAACTGTATATTACATGTGGATGGTGTATTATAGGTGTATAACTGTGTATATTACATGTGGATGGTGTATTATAGGTGTATACTGTGTATATTACATGTGGCTGGTATGTTATAGGTATATTACATGTGGATGGTGTATTATAGGTGTATACTGTGTATATTCCATGTGGATGGTGTATTATAGGTGTATACTGTGTATATTCCATGTGGATGGTGTATTATAGGTGTATACTGTGTATATTACATGTGGATGGTGTATTATAGGTGTATACTGTGTATATTACATGTGGATGGTGTATTATAGGTGTATACTGTGTATATTACATGTGGATGGTGTATTATAGGTGTATAACTGTATATTACATGTGGATGGTGTATTATAGGTGTATAACTGTGTATATTACATGTGGATGGTGTATTATAGATATATAACTGTATATATTACATGTGGATGGTGTATTATAGGTGTATACTGTGTATATTACATGTGGATGGTGTATTATAGGTGTATACTGTGTATATTACATGTGGATGGTGTATTATAGGTGTATAACTGTATATTACATGTGGATGGTGTATTATAGGTGTATAACTGTGTATATTACATGTGGATGGTGTATTATAGATATATAACTGTGTATATTACATGTGGATGGTGTTTTATAGGTGTATACTGTGTATATTACATGTGGATGGTGTATTATAGGTGTATACTGTGTATATTACATGTGGCTGGTATGTTATAGGTATATTACATGTGGATGGTGTATTATAGGTGTATACTGTGTATATTACATGTGGATGGTGTATTATAGGTGTATACTGTGTATATTCCATGTGGATGGTGTATTATAGGTGTATATTCCATGTGGATGGTGTATTATAGGTGTATATTACATGTGGATGGTGTATTATAGGTGTATACTGTGTATATTACATGTGGATGGTGTATTAGAGGTGTATACTGTGTATATTACATGTGGATGGTGTATTAGAGGTGTATACTGTGTATATTACATGTGGATGGTGTATTAGAGGTGTATACTGTGTATATTACATGTGGATGGTGTATTAGAGGTATATAACTGTATATTACATGTGGATGGTGTATTATAGGTGTATACTGTGTATATTACATGTGGATGGTGTATTATAGGTATATACTGTGTATATTACATGTGGATGGTGTATTATAGGTGTATACTGTGTATATTACATGTGAATGGTGTATTATAGGTGTATACTGTGTATATTACATGTGGATGGTGTATTATAGGTGTATATAACATGTGGATGGTGTATTATAGGTGTATACTGTGTATATAACATGTGGATGGTGTATTATAGGTGTATACTGTGTATATTACATGTGAATGGTGTATTATAGGTGTATACTGTGTATATTACATGTGGATGGTGTATTATAGGTGTATATAACATGTGGATGGTGTATTATAGATGTATACTGTGTATATTACATGTGAATGGTGTATTATAGGTGTATACTGTGTATATTACATGTGGATGGCGTATTATAGATGTAATATACACAGTTATATACCTCTAATACACCATCCACATGTAATATACACAGTATACACCTATAATACACATCCACATGTAATATACACAGTTATATACCTATAATACACCATCCACATGTAATATACACAGTATACACCTATAATACACCATCCACATGTAATATACACAGTATACACCTATAATACACCATCCACATGTAATATACACAGTTATATACCTATAATACACCATTCACATGTAATATACACAGTTATATACCTATAATACACCATTCACATGTAATATACAGTTATATACCTATAATACACCATTCACATGTAATATACACAGTTATATACCTATAATACACCATTCACATGTAATATACACAGTTATATACCTATAATACACCATTCACATGTAATATACACAGTTATATACCTATAATACACCATTCACATGTAATATACACAGTTATATACCTATAATACACCATTCACATGTAATATACACAGTTATATACCTATAATACACCATTCACATGTAATATACACAGTTATATATCTATAATACACCATTCACATGTAATATACACAGTTATATACCTATAATACTCCATCCACATGTAATATACACAGTATACACCATCCACATGTAATATACACAGTATACACCTATAATACACCATCCACATGTAATATACACACAGTATACACCTATAATACACCATCCACATGGAATATACACAGTATACACCTATAATACACCATCCACATGTAATATACACACAGTATACACCTATAATACACCATCCACATGTAATATACACACAGTATACACCTATAATACACCATCCACATGTAATATACACCTATAATACACCATCCACATGTAATCTACACAGTATACACCTATAATACACCATCCACATGTAATATACACCTATAATACACCATCCACATGTAATATACACAGTATACACCTATAATACACCATCCACATGGAATTTACACAGTATACACCTATAATACACCATCCACATGTAATATACACACAGTATACACCTATAATACACCATCCACATGTAATATACACACAGTATACACCTATAATACACCATCCACATGTAATATACACCTATAATACACCATCCACATGTAATCTACACAGAATACACCTATAATACACCATCCACATGTAATCTACACAGTTATATACCTCTAATACATCATCCACATGCAATATACAGTTATATACCTCTAATACACCATCCACATGTAATATACACAGTATATACCTATAATACACATCCACATGTAATATACACAGTTATATACCTATAATACACCATCCACATGTAATATACACAGTATACACCTATAATACACCATCCACATGTAATATACACAGTATACACTTATAATACACTATCCACATGTAATATACACAGTATACACCTATAATACACCATCCACATGTAATATACACAGTTATATACCTATAATACACCATTCACATGTAATATACACAGTTATATACCTATAATACACCATTCACATGTAATATACACAGTTATATACCTATAATACACCATTCACATGTAATATACACAGTTATATACCTATAATACACCATTCACATGTAATATACACAGTTATATATCTATAATACACCATTCACATGTAATATACACAGTTCTATACCTATAATACTCCATCCACATGTAATATACACAGTATACACCATCCACATGTAATATACACAGTATACACCATCCACATGTAATATACACACAGTATACACCTATAATACACCATCCACATGGAATATACACAGTATACACCTATAATACACCATCCACATGTAATATACACACAGTATACACCTATAATACACCATCCACATGTAATATACACACAGTATACACCTATAATACACCATCCACATGTAATATACACCTATAATACACCATCCACATGTAATCTACACAGTATACACCTATAATACACCATCCACATGTAATCTACACAGAATACACCTATAATACACCATCCACATGTAATCTACACAGTATACACCTATAATACACCATCCACATGTAATCTACACAGTATACACCTATAATACACCATCCACATGTAATATACACAGTATACACCTATAATACACCACATGTAATATATACAGTTATATACCTATAATACACCATCCACATGTAATATACACAGTATACACCTATAATACACCATCCACATGTAATAGACACAGTATATATCTATAATACACCATCCACATGTAATCTACACAGTATACACCTATAATACACCATCCACATGTAATATACACAGTATACACCTATAATACACCATCCACATGTAATATACACAGTTATATACCTATAATACACCAGCCACATGTAATATACACAGTATACACCTATAATACACCATCCACATGTAATATACACAGTATACACCTATAATACACCATCCACATGTAATATACACAGTTATATACCTATAATACGCCATCCACATGTAATATACACAGTATACACCTATAATACACCATCCACATGTAATATATACAGTTATATACCTATAATACAAAAATCACTGCAAAAAAATGCACCAAAACAATACGCAGCTGACAGTATCAGCTAGTTCCTCAGGCTGATGTTAAAAGCTGAGAACTTTGCCGATATCCTCCAGTCAGGAACATATCGGAGCCCCCCATGCGCCACGTCACGGGGTCCTACCACTAACCTGCCCGTGGTGTGTGAACAGGGTCTGAACAGAGCAATTACCTCACAGCCAGACTCTCACCTGCCTCCATAGTGGTATCACCGATGCCCTGTGAGGTAGGATAACGCTGTGAGCCACACCCACAACAGACCATGTGACACGGAAGATACCACCACAATAAAGTGGCACATTCCATGCAGATAAAGACAAAAACTCCCTGAAAAAAGTGGCCTAAACGGCTGCTCCCCCGGTTATAGACTCGCTACAGTGTCTGGCTTTGGAGCATTTCCACCCGTTTAGGCCACTTTTTTCAGGGAGTTTTTGTCTTTATCTGCATGGAATGTGCCACTTTATTGTGGTGGTATCTTCCGTGTCACATGGTCTGTTGTGGGTGTGGCTCACAGCGTTATCCTACCTCACAGGGCATCGGTGATACCACTATGGAGGCAGGTGAGAGTCTGGCTGTGAGGTAATTGCTCTGTTCAGACCCTGTTCACACACCACGGGCAGGTTAGTGGTAGGACCCCGTGACGTGGCGCATGGGGGGCTCCGATATTTTCCTGACTGGAGGATATGGGCAAAGTTCTCAGCTTTTAACATCAGCCTGAGGAACTAGCTGATACTGTCAGCTGCGTATTGTTTTGGTGCATTTTTTTGCAGTGATTTTTGTATTATAGTTATATAACTGTATATATTACATGTGGATGGTGTATTATAGGTGTATACTGTGTATATTACATGTGGATGGTGTATTATAGGTGTATATTACATGTGGATGGTGTATTATAGGTGTATACTGTGTATATTACATGTGGATGGTGTATTATAGGTGTATACTGTGTATATTACATGTGGATGGTGTATTATAGGTGTATACTGTGTATATTACATGTAGATGGTGTATTATAGGTATATAACTGTATATATTACATGTGGATGGTGTATTATAGGTGTATACTGTGTATATTACATGTAGATGGTGTATTATAGGTATATAACTGTGTATATTACATGTGGATGGTGTATTATAGGTATCTAACTGTGTATATTACATGTGGATGGTGTATTATAGGTGTATACTGTGTATATTACATGTGGATGGTGTATTATAGGTGTATACTGTGTATATTACATGTGGATGGTGTATTATAGGTGTATACTGTGTATATTACATGTGGATGGTGTATTATAGGTATATAACTGTATATTACATGTGGATGGTGTATTATAGGTGTATACTGTGTATATTACATGTGGATGGTGTATTATAGATGTATACTGTGTATATTACATGTGGATGGTGTATTATAGGTATATAACTGTATATTACATGTGGATGGTGTATTATAGATGTATACTGTGTATATTACATGTGGATGGTGTATTATAGATGTATACTGTGTATATTACATGTGGATGGTGTATTATAGGTATATAACTGTGTATATTACATGTGGATGGTGTATACTGTGTATATTACATGTGGATGGTGTATTATAGGTGTATACTGTGTATATTACATGTGGATGGTGTATTATAGGTATATAACTGTATATTACATGTGGATGGTGTATTATAGGTGTATACTGTGTATATTACATGTGGATGGTGTATTATAGGTGTATACTGTGTATATTACATGTGGATGGTGTATTATAGGTATATACTGTGTATATTACATGTGGATGGTGTATTATAGGTGTATACTGTGTATATTACATGTGAATGGTGTATTATAGGTGTATACTGTGTATATTACATGTGGATGGCGTATTATAGGTGTATATAACATGTGGATGGTGTATTATAGATGTAATGTGGATGGTGTATTATAGGTATATAACTGTGTATATTACATCTATAATACACCATCCACATGTAATATACACAGAATACTCCTATAATACACCATCCACATGTAATATACACAGTATACACTTATAATACACCATCCACATGTAATATACACAGTATACACCTAGAATACACCATCCACATGTAATATACACAGAATACACCATCCACATGTAATATACACAGTATACACCTAGAATACACCATCCACATGTAATATACACAGTATACACCTAGAATACACCATCCACATGTAATATACACAGTATACACCTAGAATACACCATCCACATGTAATATACACAGTATACACCTATAATACAACATCCACATGTAATATACACAGTATACACCTATAATACAATATCCACATGTAATATACACAGTATACACCTATAATACACCATCCACATGTAATATACACAGTATACACCTAGAATACACCATCCACATGTAATATACACAGTATACACCTAGAATACAACATCCACATGTAATATACACAGTATACACCTAGAATACACCATCCACATGTAATATACACAGTATACACCTAGAATACACCATCCACATGTAATATATACAGTATACACCTAGAATACACCATCCACATGTAATATACACAGTATACACCTATAATACACCATCCACATGTAATATACACAGTATACACCTAGAATACACCATCCACATGTAATATATACAGTATACACCTAGAATACACCATCCACATGTAATATACACAGTATACACCTATAATACACCATCCACATGTAATATACACAGTATACACCTATAATACACCATCCACATGTAATATACACAGTTATATACCTATAATACACCATTCACATGTAATATACACAGTTATATACCTATAATACACCATTCACATGTAATATACAGTTATATACCTATAATACACCATTCACATGTAATATACACAGTTATATACCTATAATACACCATTCACATGTAATATACACAGTTATATACCTATAATACACCATTCACATGTAATATACACAGTTATATACCTATAATACACCATTCACATGTAATATACACAGTTATATATCTATAATACACCATTCACATGTAATATACACAGTTATATACCTATAATACTCCATCCACATGTAATATACACAGTATACACCATCCACATGTAATATACACAGTATACACCTATAATACACCATCCACATGTAATATACACACAGTATACACCTATAATACACCATCCACATGGAATATACACAGTATACACCTATAATACACCATCCACATGTAATATACACACAGTATACACCTATAATACACCATCCACATGTAATATACACACAGTATACACCTATAATACACCATCCACATGTAATATACACCTATAATACACCATCCACATGTAATCTACACAGTATACACCTATAATACACCATCCACATGTAATATACACCTATAATACACCATCCACATGTAATATACACAGTATACACCTATAATACACCATCCACATGGAATATACACAGTATACACCTATAATACACCATCCACATGTAATATACACACAGTATACACCTATAATACACCATCCACATGTAATATACACACAGTATACACCTATAATACACCATCCACATGGAATCTACACAGTATACACCTATAATACACCATCCACATGTAATATACACCTATAATACACCATCCACATGTAATCTACACAGAATACACCTATAATACACCATCCACATGTAATCTACACAGTTATATACCTCTAATACATCATCCACATGCAATATACAGTTATATACCTCTAATACACCATCCACATGTAATATACACAGTATATACCTATAATACACATCCACATGTAATATACACAGTTATATACCTATAATACACCATCCACATGTAATATACACAGTATACACCTATAATACACCATCCACATGTAATATACACAGTATACACTTATAATACACTATCCACATGTAATATACACAGTATACACCTATAATACACCATCCACATGTAATATACACAGTTATATACCTATAATACACCATTCACATGTAATATACACAGTTATATACCTATAATACACCATTCACATGTAATATACACAGTTATATACCTCTAATACACCATTCACATGTAATATACACAGTTATATACCTATAATACACCATTCACATGTAATATACACAGTTATATACCTATAATACACCATTCACATGTAATATACACAGTTATATATCTATAATACACCATTCACATGTAATATACACAGTTATATACCTATAATACTCCATCCACATGTAATATACACAGTATACACCATCCACATGTAATATACACAGTATACACCTATAATACACCATCCACATGTAATATACACACAGTATACACCTATAATACACCATCCACATGGAATATACACAGTATACACCTATAATACACCATCCACATGTAATATACACACAGTATACACCTATAATACACCATCCACATGTAATATACACACAGTATACACCTATAATACACCATCCACATGTAATATACACCTATAATACACCATCCACATGTAATCTACACAGTATACACCTATAATACACCATCCACATGTAATCTACACAGAATACACCTATAATACACCATCCACATGTAATCTACACAGTATACACCTATAATACACCATCCACATGTAATATACACAGTATACACCTATAATACACCATCCACATGTAATCTACACAGTATACACCTATAATACACCATCCACATGTAATATACACAGTATACACCTAGAATACACCATCCACATGTAATGTACACAGTTATACACCTATAATACACCACATGTAATCTACACAGTATACACCTATAATACACATCCACATGTAATATACACAGTATACACCTATAATACACCATCCACATGTAATCTACACAGTATACACCTATAATACACCATCCACATGTAATCTACACAGTATACACCTATAATACACCATCCACATGTAATATACACAGTATACACCTATAATACACCATCCACATGGAATATACACAGTATACACCTATAATACACCATCCACATGGAATATACACAGTATACACCTATAATACACCATCCACATGTAATATACACAGTATACACCTATAATACACCATCCACATGTAATATACACAGTATACACCTATAATACGCCATCCACATGTAATATACACAGTATACACCTATAATACACCATCCACATGTAATATATACAGTTATATACCTATAATACAAAAATCACTGCAAAAAAATGCACCAAAACAATACGCAGCTGACAGTACCAGCTAGTTCCTCAGGCTGATGTTAAAAGCTGAGAACTTTGCCGATATCCTCCAGTCAGGAACATATCGGAGCCCCCCATGCGCCACGTCACGGGGTCCTACCACTAACCTGCCCGTGGTGTGTGAACAGGGTCTGAACAGAGCAATTACCTCACAGCCAGACTCTCACCTGCCTCCATAGTGGTATCACCGATGCCCTGTGAGGTAGGATAACGCTGTGAGCCACACCCACAACAGACCATGTGACACGGAAGATACCACCACAATAAAGTGGCACATTCCATGCAGATAAAGACAAAAACTCCCTGAAAAAAGTGGCCTAAACGGCTGCTCCCCCGGTTATAGACTCGCTACAGTGTCTGGCTTTGGAGCATTTCCACCCGTTTAGGCCACTTTTTTCAGGGAGTTTTTGTCTTTATCTGCATGGAATGTGCCACTTTATTGTGGTGGTATCTTCCGTGTCACATGGTCTGTTGTGGGTGTGGCTCACAGCTTTATCCTACCTCACAGGGCATCGGTGATACCACTATGGAGGCAGGTGAGAGTCTGGCTGTGAGGTAATTGCTCTGTTCAGACCCTGTTCACACACCACGGGCAGGTTAGTGGTAGGACCCCGTGACGTGGCGCATGGGGGGCTCCGATATTTTCCTGACTGGAGGATATGGGCAAAGTTCTCAGCTTTTAACATCAGCCTGAGGAACTAGCTGATACTGTCAGCTGCGTATTGTTTTGGTGCATTTTTTTGCAGTGATTTTTGTATTATAGTTATATAACTGTATATATTACATGTGGATGGTGTATTATAGGTGTATACTGTGTATATTACATGTGGATGGTGTATTATAGGTGTATATTACATGTGGATGGTGTATTATAGGTGTATACTGTGTATATTACATGTGGATGGTGTATTATAGGTGTATACTGTGTATATTACATGTGGATGGTGTATTATAGGTGTATACTGTGTATATTACATGTGGATGGTGTATTATAGGTATATAACTGTGTAGATTACATGTGGATGGTGTATTATAGGTGTATACTGTGTATATTACATGTGGATGGTGTATTATTGGTGTATATTACATGTGGATGGTGTATTATAGGTGTATACTGTGTATATTACATGTGGATGGTGTATTATAGGTGTATACTGTGTATATTACATGTAGATGGTGTATTATAGGTATATAACTGTATATATTACATGTGGATGGTGTATTATAGGTGTATACTGTGTATATTACATGTGGATGGTGTATTATAGGTGTATACTGTGTATATTACATGTGGATGGTGTATTATAGGTGTATACTGTGTATATTACATGTAGATGGTGTATTATAGGTATATAACTGTGTATATTACATGTGGATGGTGTATTATAGGTATCTAACTGTGTATATTACATGTGGATGGTGTATTATAGGTATATAACTGTGTATATTACATGTGGATGGTGTATACTGTGTATATTACATGTGGATGGTGTATTATAGGTGTATACTGTGTATATTACATGTGGATGGTGTATTATAGGTGTATACTGTGTATATTACATGTGGATGGTGTATTATAGGTATATAACTGTATATTACATGTGGATGGTGTATTATAGGTGTATACTGTGTATATTACATGTGGATGGTGTATTATAGGTGTATACTGTGTATATTACATGTGGATGGTGTATTATAGGTATATACTGTGTATATTACATGTGGATGGTGTATTATAGGTGTATACTGTGTATATTACATGTGAATGGTGTATTATAGGTGTATACTGTGTATATTACATGTGGATGGCGTATTATAGGTGTATATAACATGTGGATGGTGTATTATAGATGTAATATACACAGTTATATACCTATAATACACCATCCACATGTAATATACACAGAATACTCCTATAATACACCATCCACATGTAATATACACAGTATACACTTATAATACACCATCCACATGTAATATACACAGAATACACCATCCACATGTAATATACACAGTATACACCTAGAATACACCATCCACATGTAATATACACAGTATACACCTAGAATACACCATCCACATGTAATATACACAGTATACACCTAGAATACACCATCCACATGTAATATACACAGTATACACCTAGAATACACCATCCACATGTAATATACACAGTATACACCTATAATACAACATCCACATGTAATATACACAGTATACACCTATAATACAATATCCACATGTAATATACACAGTATACACCTAGAATACACCATCCACATGTAATATACACAGTATACACCTAGAATACACCATCCACATGTAATATACACAGTATACACCTAGAATACAACATCCACATGTAATATACACAGTATACACCTAGAATACACCATCCACATGTAATATATACAGTATACACCTAGAATACACCATCCACATGTAATATACACAGTATACACCTATAATACACCATCCACATGTAATATACACAGTATACACCTAGAATACACCATCCACATGTAATATATACAGTATACACCTAGAATACACCATCCACATGTAATATACACAGTATACACCTATAATACACCATCCACATGTAATATACACAGTATACACCTATAGTATTGTGGCGAAACCGACCTCGCCACTGGGTTTTGGAGAGGACTGGCTGCTGGCCTCTTGCCCCAGGATTATGGGCCATATACTAACTTTTAAACCCCTGAACCTATTCAAGTGAATTTTGGATAGGTTTGTCCCCACGTTAGGCTACTTTCACACTTGCGGCAGAGATATCCGGCAAGCAGTTCCGTCGCCGGAACTGCCTGCCGGTTCAGGCAAAATGTATGCTAACTGATGGCATTAGTAAGACTGATCAGGATCCTGATCAGTCTTAAAAATGCCTGATCAGTCGAAAAAATGCATTAAAATGCCGGATCCGTCTTTCCGGTGTCATCCGGCAAAAACGGATCCGGCATTTATTTTTTCACCTTTTTTTCAGTCTGCGCATGCGCATACCGGAAGGACGGATCCGGCATTCCGGTATTCTGAATGCCGGATCCGGCACTAATACATTCCTATGGGAAAAAATGCCTGATCCGGCGTTCAGGCAAGTGTTCAGTTTTTTTAGCCGGAGATAAAACCGTAGCATGCTACGGTTTTCTCTTTTGCCTGAACAGTCAAAACGACTGAACTGAAGACATCCTGATGCAAACTGAACGGATTACTCTCCATTCAGAATGCATGGGGACATACCTGATCAGTTCTTTTCCGGTATAGAGCCCCTGTGACGGAACTCTATGCCGGAAAAGAACAACGCAAGTGTGAAAGTAGCCTTATACTGTTTAAATTAATGTAAGTTATATGTATGGCCAATGTAAACTCACAAAGTTGTAACAATTTATAATAAGTGTAACTTGTCAGCTTGGGAGGAATATGCGGGTGTGTTTCTATTGTGCCATTGTCCCATTGTGTGTTTAAATGGTGATGTCTGTCCTGTTGTCCTCACATGTGTATTGGCGATCTCCCTTTGTCCTCAGAGATAATTGGTTTGCTCTTCAGGTTGTCTGGACAGAGAGGAGGAAACCATGATGCATTGTGGGGATATGTTGTCCTATGTCAGTCTTCATTCTGGTCCTCTGGGGGCGTGAACGATTGGTTGCTGTTGTATCATTGTATGTGTTGTAAATTACTGATTGGTTGTATTTCAAACCCCTGTGGGCAGTACTATGTTTGTGGTTTATGAATAAAAGAGGCTGTACGTGAAGTACAGTCAGACCACTGCTTGACCCTCAACACGGAGCCTTGTCTCGTTATTGGGGGGATTCACTGTATGCTGTTAGAAGACCGATTGCCAGAAGTGTAAGCTGATTCCTGTTCGTCTGCGAGCAGCTATTCGTGAGGTTCCAGTTTGGAGTGCTATTTTGTATCCAGTTCGGGAGGTTGGTGTCCTACAGTAGCTGTGCCTGTCTCTCAGAAAGGGGCTTATCGCCTAAACGGATTTTAACCCCTTGTCTGCGGAAACGGTCCGTTACAAGTATTATAGGTGTATACTGTGTATATTACATGTGGATGGTGTATTATAGGTGTATACTGTGTATATTACATGTGGATGTGTATTATAGGTACATAACTGTGTATATTCCATGTGGATGGTGTATTAGAGGTATATAACTGTGTATATTACATGTGGATGGTGTATTATAGGTGTATACTGTGTATATTACATGTGGATGGTGTATTATAGGTGTATACTGTGTATATTACATGTGGTTGGTGTATTATAGGTGTATACTGTGTATATTACATGTGGATGGTGTATTATAGGTGTATACTGTGTATATTACATGTGGATGGTGTATTATAGGTATATAACTGTATATTACATGTGGATGGTGTATTATAGGTATATAACTGTATATTACATGTGGATGGTGTATTATAGGTATATAACTGAGTATATTACATGTGGATGGTGTATTATAGGTGTATACTGTGTATATTACATGTGGATGTGTATTATAGGTACATAACTGTGTATATTCCATGTGGATGGTGTATTAGAGGTATATAACTGTGTATATTACATGTGGATGGTGTATTATAGGTGTATACTGTGTATATTACATGTGGTTGGTGTATTATAGGTGTATACTGTGTATATTACATGTGGATGGTGTATTATAGGTGTATACTGTGTATATTACATGTGGATGGTGTATTATAGGTATATAACTGTATATTACATGTGGATGGTGTATTATAGGTATATAACTGTGTATATTACATGTGGATGGTGTATACTGTGTATATTACTGTTATGTCCCCTGGACACTCTGTGTCTCTCAGGTACTGCTGGCAATGCTGCCAGTATCTGCTCAGCAAGTTACACACACAGGCCGATGTACTACTTAACCAGAGCAAGGTTTATTACTCAGAACATTATGGCATTCTTACATGGAGGAGTCTTATTCCAAACAGCTTCTGTCCTTATCAGATGTAATCCCTTCTCAGCCTCATGTGTCTGCTTCCAGTTCCCCTCACACACCGTCTGACTTCCTGGTACAGCTCCTCCTCCCCCATCATGCATCAGGAGAAAGAGGCTAAAGGTCACAGTGATCTATCACAACATCACACCTCCTTTCCTTCCCAAAAAAACAAAACATAACAAGAGAACAAAATGTTGAACACATAACACAACAAGGCAAGCGAGATCAGTTCAGCAAGTAGTATCTCCAACTCAGTTCTGTGATTTCCGCAGCACTTCATGAGCCCTTTGTCTCTGTTCCCTGACCTCCAATGTGTCCCGTAAGATTTCAGCACTTTGCCAGCGAGGCGTTTGACGTCTTTGACGGGTAGACTTACGCAGAGGCACAGCACCGGGAGGGATAGAGTCAGTCAAGGGTTCTGGAGATGTCAGTGGGCGTCCCACAGACAAATCAGTCTCTGTAACTCCAGGCACATGTCCGGGCTCCTCAGGAATATGGTCACCAACCAGTTCAGGGTTTGGTTGTAAACTTGTGGGATCATGCCAGACACCATGCCATATGTCACCAGCAGAGTTCAGAGTAGACTCTGGTGGGTGGTTAGAAAGAGGGGTCGGTTTTGTCACTAGTGGCCGGCAAATGCGTTTCCTCAATTGTGAAAGGTGTCGCCGAACACAAATGCCTTCCTCCAGGCGGACAAGGTACATTCTTCTGCCAAGAGTTCCATCAATAACGCCCGGAAGCCAAGGAGGCAAAGCTCTGTAATTCCGAGACCATACAAGATCACCGGCACGGAATCCCAGACGGCCCGGCGGAGGAGGTGTTGGTGACTGTTCCTGCGGACGAACTAAATCAAGTTTGGTGCGGAGATGCCTGCCAAACATAAGAAAAGCCGGTGACAGCCCAGTAGTAGCGTGTTTCGTGTTACGGTACATGATCAAGAATTCCAGCAGCTTCTCTTCTGACAGTCCAACCTGGTCCAGAGTGGACAGTAAGTGCTTCTTAAATGTCTGCACAAATCGTTCTGCCAGCCCATTTGAAGCTGGATGATAAGGAGCTGTTTTGTAGTGTTGGACGCCCAAGCCACTAAGGAAGGATTGAAACTCATGCGATGTAAATTGAGTTCCATTGTCGGAGACTATGGCTGTTGGCAAGCCATATTGAGCAAAGAGCTTCCTTAAGACTAGAATGGTAGCAGCTGAGGTAATAGAAGGCATTTGAAAAACCTCCGGCCATTTTGAATGCGCATCTACCACGATCAAATACATTTTACCCTGGATGGGGCCAGCAAAATCAAGATGGAGTCTGGACCACGGTTCTGTTGGCCATGGCCAAGGTTGCAGGGTTCCTCTCTTTTGGGGTCGCTGGGCTTGACAGCACCCAGGACATTGAGCAACATAATCTTCAATTGCTGTATCCATTTGTGGCCACCAAACATAGCTCCGGGCTCGCTGCTTCATGCGCACCACACCAGGATGGCCTTCATGCAGTATCCTTAGCATGGTTGATTGCAAGTACTGGGGTACAATCACTCTATTTCCCCATTGTAGGCAACCAGTATTAGTCACAAGCTCACATTTTCTGGCAAAGTACGGACGAAATTCACCTGAAACTCTCTCTGGCCATCCAGTCTGAACATAAGAGAATATCTGAGACAGGAAAGGATCTGTGGCTGTATGTCTGGCAATCAGGGAGGTGGACATGCAAGATTGTGGCCTGTGTACTTCCACTACACGTACCTCTCTTAGTGGGTGGTCATCTCTTAGTGGCAATCTGGAAAAAGCATCTGCATTGCCATGGGTATCATGGGAGCGGTATCTGATAGAATAAGCATAAGCTCCTAAAAATAAAGCGTACCTTTGTAAGCGAGATGCAGTTGTTGTAGAAATTCCTTTCTGAGGGTTCAGTATTGACAACAGAGGTTTGTGGTCAGTGATAAGTGTGAACTCCCGACCATAGATGTACGCGTGAAATTTTTTTGTGGCCCATACAATGGCCAAAGCTTCCTTGTCAATCTGGGAGTAGTTTTGTTCCGCTGAGGTTAAAGACCTGGAGGCAAAAGAAATGGGGCGCTCCGTGCCATCCGGCATGACATGGGAAAGCACGGCACCCAGTCCATAAGGCGAGGCATCACAAGCCAGGATGACGGGTTTCTTTAAATCATAGTGGACCAGAACTCGAGAAGATAGAATGAGTTCTTTAGAAAGCCGAAAAGCTTCTTCACATTTGTCTGTCCATATCCATTTAGCTCTTGCATCCAGTAAGCGATGTAATGGGTAGAGCTGGTGTGCTAGGTTCGGCAAGAAACGGTGGTAGTAATTTAGGAGGCCAAGGTAAGACCTGAGTTGGGTGACATTCCGGGGGGTAGGGGCATGGGTAAGGGCTTTAACCTTTTCTTCAGTAGTGTGTAACCCATGTCGGTCCACCGTGTGGGCACAAAACTCCAGCTGAGACTTGAGAAATTCGCATTTTGAAAGATTGACACGTAAACCATACTTTTGGAGTCTCTCTAGCACAGCTTCAACATTCTTTCTGTGTTCTTCATCAGTGGGACCAGTGATGAGCATGTCATCCAGTAGACATTGGGTGAAAGGTATTCCTGCCAGTACCTCATCCATGATCCGCTGCCAGATGGCTGGAGCTGGGGCTATGCCAAAAACCATGCGGTTATACTGGAATAATCCTTTATGAGTGTTAATGGTCAACAGATGGCGTGAATCTGGGTGTACTTGCAGTTGCAGGTAAGCTTGCTTTAAGTCTATTTTTGTAAACTTTTGCCCCCCAGCCAGTGAGCCAAATAAATCTTCAAGTCGAGGCAATGGGTATTGATCCACAAGAAGTTGATTGTTCAGAGCTACCCTGAAATCACCACAAATCCTAATGTCTCCATTCTTTTTCTTGACAGGCACAATTGGTGATGCCCATTCACTTCTATCCACTTTCGTTATCTTTTCAGCCAATAGGTGGTCCAGCTCTGCTTCCACTTTTTTTCGCAAGGCAAAAGGTACTGATCTTGCCTTACAAAAACGAGGTGTAGCACCAGGCTTCAAGAGGAGGTGGGCCATCTTTCCTTTTACGGTGCCCAAAGAGTCCTCAAAAACCTCTTTAAAACGTGACTTCAGGGATTCCACCCAATGGTCTACTTTAGAAAGCAATGTACATTGGGCAATGGTAAAAGGAGGCATGCCCAGGGCTTTGATCCAGTCCCTTCCATACAGCGGAGGACCTCCATTCCTTACAACATAAAGGCGTAGACTTTGACTGCGGTTGCCTAATGTAACAAGGGGTTTTACATAACCCAAGGGCTGTAGTAGTTCCTTGCTGTAGGTTTGTAGTGTGAGCTTTGTAGGTTTTAGCGGCAGGGACAGACCCGATGCCTTTAAATCAGTCCATGAAATGACAGACACAGCTGCCCCTGTATCAACATCCATGGAGACAGGACAGCCATTGAGTGTGACATCCACTTTAATCGCAGGAGTACTCCCAGTTACTCGAAACAGTCCAACATGCTGGACACATGTCTCCTCATCAGAGCTAAAACCGTTATTGTCCATATCCACACGGAATGTCTGTTTACGTCTATCTTTTGTGGTAGCGTTCGGGGAGCGAGAGCTGCGGCAAACGCGCCCAATATGACCAGTCTTTCCACAGCGAAAACAAACGACATCCTTGAACTTGCAAGCCGGCGCACTGTGAGTAGTGTTACCACAACGGTAGCAAGTCGGGGTCCCAGAGACAGAAGAATTAGGGTGGCGAGGTTTAAGCTGAGTGGCAGGGGACGGGCGTCTCGAGCGTTGAGTGATAGCAGTGTGGAATATTTCCTCACCCTGGCTTGCAGGAGTTGTAGGTGGTGCCTTCAGTAGGGTGGCGTCCCGTGTTGCCAACTCCATGACCGTAGCAAGGTCAGTGGCTTTCGTCAGAGTCAAGTCGGGTTCTGTGAGTAAACGTTTCTGTATGGCTGGGTCGCAGAGTCCCATGACGAACATGTCACGGAGAGCCGTCTGTAGGTAGTCTCTAAACTGACAAGTGGCAGCTAGTTTACGTAAAGCAATGATATATGTCTTTATATCCTCCCCGGCCTGCTGCCTTCTACTGTAGAATTTAAACCGCTCTGCGATTTCTAACGGCTTCGGGTTGTAGTGTGTATGTAGCGTCTGAATTAACTCAGGCAGGGACTTAGAGGCTGGCTTGTCTGGAGAAACAAGGTCTCTGAGGGTTCCATATGCAGCTTGACCCAATGCAGTGAGAAAAACTGCAACTTTCTTTTCAACAGTCACATTATTTGCTTCCATATACTGTTCCAGCCTCTCCACCCAGGAGATCCATGACTCAGCTGCAGGATCAAATGGTTGAATAAACCCTATGAAGGCCATGTGTGCTAAAATCCACAATCCTCGTCGCCACTGTTATGTCCCCTGGACACTCTGTGTCTCTCAGGTACTGCTGGCAATGCTGCCAGTATCTGCTCAGCCAGTTACACACACAGACCGATGTACTACTTAACCAGAGCAAGGTTTATTACTCAGAACATTATGGCATTCTTACATGGAGGAGTCTTATTCCAAACAGCTTCTGTCCTTATCAGATGTAATCCCTTCTCAGCCTCATGTGTCTGCTTCCAGTTCCCCTCACACACCGTCTGACTTCCTGGTACAGCTCCTCCTCCCCCATCATGCATCAGGAGAAAGAGGGTAAAGGTCACACTGATCTATCACAACATCACAATTACATGTGGATGGTGTATTATAGGTATATAACTGTGTATATTACATGTGGATGGTGTATTATAGGTGTATACTGTGTATATTACATGTGGATGGTGTATTATAGATGTATACTGTGTATATTACATGTGAATGGTGTATACTGTGTATATTACATGTGGATGGTGTATTATAGGTGTATACTGTGTATATTACATGTGAATGGTGTATTATAGGTGTATACTGTGTATTACATGTGGATGGCGTATTATAGGTGTATATAACATGTGGATGGTGTATTATAGATGTAATATACACAGTTATATACCTATAATACACCATCCACATGTAATATACACAGAATACACCTATAATACACCATCCACATGTAATACACAGTATACACTTATAATATACACAGTATACACCTATAATACACCATCCACATGTAATATACACAGAATACACCTATAATACACCATCCACATGTAATATACACAGTATACACTTATAATATACACAGTATACACCTATAATACACCATCCACATGTAATATACACAGTATACACCTATAATACACCATCCACATGTAATATACACAGTTATATACCTATAATACACCATCCACATGTAATATACACAGTATACACCTAGAATACACCATCCACATGTAATATACACAGTATACACCTAGAATACACCATCCACATGTAATATACACAGTATACACCTAGAATACACCATCCACATGTAATATACACAGTATACACCTATAGTATTATAGGTATATAACTGTGTATATTACATGTGGATGGTGTATTAGAGGTATATAACTGTATATATTACATGTGGATGGTGTATTATAGGTGTATACTGTCTATATTACATGTGGATGGTGTATTAGAGGTATATAACTGAGTATATTACATGTGGATGGTGTATTATAGGTGTATACTGTGTATATTACATGTGGATGTGTATTATAGGTACATAACTGTGTATATTCCATGTGGATGGTGTATTAGAGGTATATAACTGTGTATATTACATGTGGATGGTGTATTATAGGTGTATACTGTGTATATTACATGTGGATGGTGTATTATAGGTGTATACTGTGTATATTACATGTGGATGGTGTATTATAGGTATATAACTGTGTATATTACATGTGGATGGTGTATTATAGGTGTATACTGTGTATATTACATGTGGATGGTGTATTATAGATGTATACTGTGTATATTACATGTGAATGGTGTATACTGTGTATATTACATGTGGATGGCGTATTATAGGTGTATACTGTGTATATTACATGTGAATGGTGTATTATAGGTGTATACTGTGTATTACATGTGGATGGCGTATTATAGGTGTATATAACATGTGGATGGTGTATTATAGATGTAATATACACAGTTATATACCTATAATACACCATCCACATGTAATATACACAGAATACACCTATAATACACCATCCACATGTAATATACACAGTATACACTTATAATATACACAGTATACACCTATAATACACCATCCACATGTAATATACACAGTATACACCTATAATACACCATCCACATGTAATATACACAGTTATATACCTATAATACACCATCCACATGTAATATACACAGTATACACCTAGAATACACCATCCACATGTAATATACACAGTATACACCTAGAATACACCATCCACATGTAATATACACAGTATACACCTAGAATACACCATCCACATGTAATATACACAGTATACACCTATAGTATTATAGGTATATAACTGTGTATATTACATGTGGATGGTGTATTAGAGGTATATAACTGTATATATTACATGTGGATGGTGTATTATAGGTGTATACTGTCTATATTACATGTGGATGGTGTATTAGAGGTATATAACTGAGTATATTACATGTGGATGGTGTATTATAGGTGTATACTGTGTATATTACATGTGGATGTGTATTATAGGTACATAACTGTGTATATTCCATGTGGATGGTGTATTAGAGGTATATAACTGTGTATATTACATGTGGATGGTGTATTATAGGTGTATACTGTGTATATTACATGTGGATGGTGTATTATAGGTGTATACTGTGTATATTACATGTGGATGGTGTATTATAGGTATATAACTGTGTATATTACATGTGGATGTGTATTATAGGTATATACTGTGTATATTACATGTGAATGGTGTATACTGTGTATATTACATGTGGATGGTGTATTATAGGTGTATACTGTGTGTATTACATGTGGATGGTGTATTATAGGTGTATACTGTGTAGATTACATGTGGATGGTGTATTATAGGTGTATACTGTGTATATTACATGTGGATGGTGTATTATAGGTGTATACTGTGTATATTACATGTGGTTGGTGTATTATAGGTGTATACTGTGTATATTACATGTGGATGGTGTATTATAGGTGTATACTGTGTAGATTACATGTGGATGGTGTATTATAGGTGTATACTGTGTAGATTACATGTGGATGGTGTATTATAGGTGTATACTGTGTAGATTACATGTGGATGGTGTATTATAGGTGTATACTGTGTATATTACATGTGGATGGTGTATTATAGGTGTATACTGTGTATATTACATGTGGATGGTGTATTATAGGTGTATACTGTGTATATTACATGTGGTTGGTGTATTATAGGTGTATACTGTGTATATTACATGTGGATGTGTATTATATATTTCCCTTACGTCCTAACCAGCAGCACATGTGGGGGTTTATCCGCCCCAGTGAAACTGGTCGGACAGACGGAATATTTAATGAAGTAAAGTAATCAAATAAATCCACGCCCCCATTACCTCACTATAAGAGGCCAAACCTGCCCATACATCAGTGTGCTTTTTTTCTGTCCTTGGGACTGCAGGACAGACGGGGGGAGGCATTTGGCTGCCGTACTCTTAGATTACAGGCTAACCTTGTGTTTCTCTTTCAGGGTTGCAGCTTATCTGATGGAAGCTGGTTCTGCCGTGCGGCGTGGTGGCAGCAGACAAGCTCCTGTCCGAGGCACGGAGCTCCTGTATTCAGCTTCCTGTTTGGCTTCCTCTCTTCACCTGCGGTAGCTTGTGTGCCAGCGCCCTCTGGTGGTCTGTCGGTGAACAGCAATGATTAAAGTTTGTTCAAACCTGGCGTCTGACGTCACTTTGGGCGCCAAATTTGAATATATAATGCCTCCAGTCCTTCCAGGCTGTGCTGTTTGCAGCCTTGGGTTGGTTACTGAGGCAAACTACTTTAGTTACCAGCTTTCCTGTGTCTGGTAGGTTTGCTGCTTCTTTGTTTATCTAATGAATAGACCTTGTTCATTCATTATAACTTTCTCTCTGCAGATAATGTCCTCTGCCGGTGATGGGGATCGGTCTGGGCGCAAGACGTCATCCAAGCGCAAGCATTTGGCGTGTAGGGATTGTGACACCCCTCTAGCAGACTCTTATGAGTTTAATAGGTGTCCCTCTTGCCGTCCTCCTCCTCTGCCTCCTGATACGGAGCCTACCATATGGGACGTAGTAGTCTGGGTAAAGGACTTTGTGGAGTCCTCAATGAACACCCTAAGTGATTCCGTGTCATCCAGAAGACCCAGTGTCCGATCTCCTCTGAGACCCACTCCTATGCAGGAGGAAGCCT